>NC_091127.1:41622890-41657890 GCF_040183065.1 Periplaneta americana | reverse complement strand
CCAGAGCATACAAAACATAGTACGAAATGGCAATATAAAAATTGGAAATTTATCATTTGAAGAGGTGGAAAAATTCAAATACCTTGGAGCAACAGTAACAAATATAAATGGCACTCGGGAGGAAATTACAGTAGCGACATTACTGATACAGCAAAGCTTGAGATTTTTTATCCAGGGATTGATCAAGATGTTAGTACAGGAACCACCACTGGTTGTTTTCCTGCCAAGTACCTTTCCTCCGTCTCCTTACTTCATAGGCTGTCTGTCGCATGTAATCACTGCAGCTGGAGTTTTGGTCACCGCTGAAGTAAGGTATGTAGAGACTTAATGTTATTCCAAGTTGTGTATCCTTACACGGATGTGCAACTTAGCTTTGACTACCTAACATTTAACCTACCTCAGCTGCATTTTAATTATTTATTTAACACTAGCCGTACCCGTGCGCTCCGCTGCACCCGTTAGAAATAAATATAAAGTAATTACATAATTAAAATAGGACATTTCATCCAGGGCATATTCGTGTTTGATAGAATGATAAATCGTTTAATATGTTACTTAATTTAAATTATATTTAAATAATTAAAATCGAATCATTTTGGTCCAGAGAGCACTCATTTGGTGCAATGACAATTCCTTTAACATGTTTCTTACTTTTTATTACATGCATCGATAGTTCAATGAACATTGACATCATTTACATTTAATGTGTATACTTTATTTTACTTGTTATATGTTTCCATTAAATTATGGTAATAACTTAATTTTAACTATTGTTTTCTACGTATTCAGTAAATGGCGCTTGGCCCACTATGGTACTGAACCCTCCAAGTAACTTAAATAATTTAAATATATTATATTATATTATATTATATTATATTATATTATATTATATTATATTATATTATATTATATTATATTATATTATATTCTATAAAAAGTGTGTTGATAACGGATGTACTCCGATAAGAAAGTTTTCAATTTGTTATGGGGGCTCTTGAATCTCAGGAGGAACAAATTTTATTTTACAACAGGACAACATAATCTGCTTGGCTCATTACCCAAATTTTTTGCATTGCATTTAATGCATATGTATTTTATGTATTTTAACTCGATTCAATTGAGCATAGTTAAAATTTGGATTATAAAATAATGAAATGCTAAGCTAACATATTATTACTGCATACTAAATCAATACACTCTCGTTGTTCGTTAATTCTCTGAGATAAGGATTATTTTAAGAAATACAGGAAACGAATACACAGAATAGCCTATCAAGTTTTCTGTGCATGAGAAGCTATTTTAATCTTACCTGTCCTCAATTCACTCAGAAGTTACTGTAATAACATTATAGCATTATGTCCATACAGAGAAACTACACTTTCCAATGGTGAAATAATAATTAATTATATAAATCGGTTAATTTAGCTTCCGATATTGCTTCATACAAACACAGAAATATTTTCTGTAGGCTGTGATTCATAGCTTTCGATTGTTGTTGACCAAGGCCCCTTATAGACGAAGTCATTTGTTTTTTATTTCAATACACCGCCTTAGATGGCAGTTATTTTAATTTTAAAACTCATTTATGTCATTAAATATCCGTCCTATCAAAATATTTCAAAGGATAAAACTTATCAGAAATCATTTTTAAAGAAACGTTTGTTATGTAACATTTTTCACAAAAATCAATAATAAGCGAGATATTTCGATTTATTTAATTCAGGCCCCCTTATAACCTCCCTTTTAAATAAAGTATTTTGAATGCCATATAGCCTAAAATCTAAGTTACAACGAACTTAATTTATATTCCAATTTTCATATAAATCGGTTCAGCCATTATCGCGTGAAAAGGTAACAAACATACAGACAGACATACAAACAAAAATTTCAAAAATGCGATTTTCGGTTTCAGGGTGGTTAATTATATATGTTAGGACCAATTATTTTTGGAAAATCGAAAATTACCAGAAAAATTTCGGCTACAGATTTATTATTATTATAGATTTAATATTTATCACTATTTTAATTCTCATGTCATGCTACCATGGGTAATTACTAGACATATGTAAATGTAATTTTAACAGCATGACTTTCACATTTCATATTTCTTTCATTGCTTAATTTTAATATGTATGATAAAATGCAATACCAGTGGGCGATCACTTGTCATGTGTATATGTAATTCTCAATAGCAGAATTTCTCAAACATAGTTAGCATTAAGCATATTCGTAACCTACTTGTTTCAATTTATGCATTAGATGGAACACAATACTTCCACATGAAAATTCAATAATATGTAATTATTTTACGTCATAATTTAATTTGTGTCCAATTCTTAACATTTATGATAAAATGAAAACATTGTTTATGTAAACAGCTGAGTCATTGCACACCTAATTATAATGTAACATTTATCTAGTCAAGTGGTAACCATGTTTGTTTGCCCGAATATTATTTCATATGTATAATATGACGCTTAAGATGATCTGATGATAGCAGACAATTGACGAAAACGTTTATCCAATCAATAAATGTGACATAGTTAATAATTAAGATTACACATTACTTGATAAGCAAGAAAACGGACCCATTTAACCCATATCCACTTTATTTAATTGCTTATCGGTCTACATCACCTTTTCAAAATGAAGATATTTGACTACCTAGTTTAGAAACAACTTGTAGTTTGCTTACGTAGTAGTAGGTATGTAGTTGTAGCCTCCTAAAACTGTTCGTGCACACCACCGATAGTTCACCGGTGCATACACACCTTTGTTTAGGCTTATATGATTGTCTGCTTATGCCACGCGACTAACGTCTAGTATGCTATAGTAAATGTACCATTAACCTTACGTCCACGGGACCGAAACCGACAGGCCTGATCATAATGTATATACAGGGACATCACTTTATTTTTACCAACATTTTTAACATTAACCTGGCTATACTCGGAAACACTGTTATCCCCTCCCATTACAGGAGTTTGGTGTTACTAGTGCAATATGTAAACAAATCATTTTACTAGCTATAGGAGGAGAGAAAAGTAGTGTATCCATTACAGGGAAATACGATATTAGGATTTTCAGTTTGATCATTACTTTTACGGTATTTTATCAAAATACAGTAGAGTAGTAACATTTTTTTTTCACAAACTCAACTCTTCAGGCGGTTTTATTCATTATATAATGGCTACTTTATTCAGCATATTACCGTACTTTCGGTAACTCTAATCTTCACTTCAAAGTTATTCAGTCATGCTACACACGTACCTGTGCGAAATAAGCACGGCCGGGTATTTACGGAGATCGCGAAAATCACGACATAATAGATATACAATAGATTTTTACTAATTTTTACGAATTAAGTGATTCTGATTAATAATATGCGGATAAAACGATCGCGAAATGGAGTTCTAATAGCGAAATATGGACTCATTCGCGAATTATTATTATTATTATTATTATTATTATTATTATTATTATTATTATTATTGTGTCGTTTTATAGTGAATTTCATATTCTGAGTTTTTTTCGGACTTTTTTATTTGAATTTGTTGCACATTCAAGTAGGCTACATTACATGGTATTTCAGGTGTTCTCATTACATTAGTGAACTCAAAAGACGGAGAATTCAACATTTCCCTAATAATTTGAAAGTATTAATTTGAGGGCTACAAGTTTTTTTTTTTTTTTTTTTCGTTTTTAATGAACATGTGTTTAAACACAGTCTCAATCCAACAAATATTGCCTATTGGCCATGCCGCACCTTTACCAGTATCCAATGGACCTTTAATGTTATTTATTTGGAAAGTACTATTCATAGGCCTACTGAGTTAATATTAGAATTTAAAAAAAATATATTTTCCAAAATTTCCATTAACCCTAGACTGGTATCCATGGGTCAATATAGACCCATATTGCTTGATATCGTAATGTACACTTAAAAAGCGATACCAGTTTAGGGCTAATATCCAACAAAAGTACAAATCAATCTCCAACAATCTCCGCCGACACCAATATTAAAAAACACAAATGATAAAATTAATCTCCATAAATACCTGCCCCTGGAAATAAGCTTCAACAATACAGGCTCTTCCTTCTATGGAAAACGTAACCATATTTCTGAAACACACTATACTCTGTACTCTTTACTTCACTGCTAGTAGACTTCAAATGCAACATTGGCCGTAAGTTTGTGTGGCTGACGGAAGCAAGAACATTACTGCAAGGGGTGGGAGTCAAGTACATTCAGAAACGCAGGTACAATAAAAATGCAAGTAAAAATAAAGTGATGTCCCGGTATATCGGTTAGAAGATTGCCTACGAGAATAATGAAAAGGAAACGTCTAGAAAGAAAAACAGGAGCAAGACCTGAGAAGTGGTGTGTAGAGGGTGATAAAGTCTGTTAAAGTAAAGAGTTAATCAGGGACATAAAGGCGGCGAGAGTCGTATAAATGAGATAATGACAAAGATGATATAAATCCATCTCTCTATCCCAGGTTTCACCCGCTAGTCTCACGTCTAATAGTACGAAAGTCGGTTGCCCACCCATTTATTTACATTAGTAACAAGCTTACGTTGGATGACGTTGCTGTTCTAACACGCCACTGACTTGCACGAAGCGTTCAGAATCATTACCTCAATCGCTAGGTCTGGGACCGGCTGTTTGCCAACCGTCCGTCTGTCTGTCTGTTTTATTTGCTAACAGCCACTAAGATCTATCAGTACCATCCCATCAAAAAGTAAATTAGTTGAAAACACCGGGGCGACGTTTTTAACTTTTTAACAGTCTCGTACTATAACCTAAAACCCCTATACACTATGTTTTCTGCATCGCTTGGTTTCTGGAGCCCCCAAATAACCGTGGAGGAAAAAAAAAAAAAAGAATGCTAGGGTGGAATGTGTTAGAAGAGTATACGGAGGAGGAGAAAAAGGTGATTCTGATAATTGGGTGGTAAAAAGAATGGTTGTATGTAAGTGACAAGGGTCTTTGGGTAGAGGAGGGGGAAGAGATGAAGTACCCCTTGGATTGTTGGGAGGGATGAAATATTTTAGTTGGGAATATTCTTTTTCTCAGTCCTCCTTGTGAGGAAATACCGTAGATTAGGATCTTGTGACACACCAAGACCGTGTGATATCCAACAGGGGTCTTTCGTGTGTATAAAACAAGATATCGAAGTAAACTTACGGTGTTTGCCGCGGTACATCTAAAACCCTGCTTCATCGGACTTTTCCCTTAAAAGACATTTATCTGAACGGGCGAGGAACATCCATCACCGCTACTACAAAAAACTCAGCTCTGGAATTTATTTCAGTCAGTTCTACTTCTCGCTTGCACACACTGACCATTGAATCAATTATTACGTCTTCATGTATCAAATTTCCTGTTATTTAAGATACCATACTAAATACCAGAAATGTACACATACGTATAAAAATAAGTTGGGATTTAAAATAGAATAAAATTACATTATGAAAGTGAAGAATATTCCTCATATTTAAACAACACTAACTAAGATTTCAGTAAGGCAGCAGAGAGGAAATAAAGAAAAGAGAGTAAAGCCAGGAAAAATATGAAATTTCATATTCTAAATCATTCCCGTTAGCGATATAAGAACAAGGACTTTCTCGACTCACGGTGTGTAGAGTGCAATTAACGCCAAAAATTAATATTTCATAATATTTTAGTAAAATTTTCAGGTTTCATAAAAATCTTCATTTTTTTTTTTTTCATATTTTGGACGATTTTTTTTTTTTTGCTCCGTTAATATTTCTCTACCAATGAACTGGACTTTGCAGCTATTATAAGGACACAATAGAGATATTTTTCAGAAAAACTCTTATAAAACCCAAGCTATCCATTTCACCAACATTCCGGAATACCAAGGACAATTGAAATCTCCAAATTTCCCAATGAAAGTCAGTGAACTCGCAGCATCAGTGAATTCGATAAACAAACAAACAAACAAAACAAACACAAACAAATAAATAAATAAAATTAAGTAACTAAGTGAGTAAATAAATAAATAAATTAATAAACAAATCAATAAATGAATAAATAAACAAAAAGTAACTAAGCGAGTAAATAAATAAATAAACTAATTAATTAATAAACAAATCAATAAATGAATAAATAAACGAAAAGTAACTAAGCGAGTAAATAAATAAATAAACTAATTAATTAATAAACAAATCAATAAATTAATGAATGAATAAATAAATAAACAATAACATTAAGTAACTAAGTGAGTAAATTAATTAATCGATCAATCAATCAATAAATTAATGAATAAATAAGCAAATAAACAAATAAGTGAATAACTAAGTAAATAAATGAGTAAATAATTTAATAAATAAACAAATAAAAAGTAAATAAATAACTAAATAAATAAATAAACAAACAAATAAATAGATAGACAATAAATAAATAAGTAAATAAATTAATCGAACAATCAATGAATAAATAAATGAATAAATAAACAAACAATTAAGTGAGTAAATAAGTAAATAATTGAATAAATGAATAAATAAAGAAACAAACAAATCAACAAGTAAATAAATAAATAATAAAATTAAGTAACTGAGTAAATAAATAAATAAATTAATTAATAAACAATCAATAGATGAATAAATTAATGAATAAATAATTTTAAAAAATAAAGTAACTAAGTGAGTAAATAAAGAAATATACAAATAAATAAATCAATAAATGAATAAATTATTGAATAAATAAATAAATAAATAAATAAATAAACAATAAAATTAAATAACTGAGTAAATAAATAAATTAATTAATCGATCAATCAATGAATAAATTAATGAATAAATAAGCAAATGAACAATTAAATGAGTAACTAAGTAAATAAATGAGTAAATAGTTGAATAAATGAATAAATGAACAAACAAATCAAAAAGTAAATAAATAAGTAAATTATTACATAAATAAACCAACAAATAGATAAAAAATAAACAAATACATAAGTATATAAATTAATCGATCATTCAATGAATAAATAAATGAATAAATAAACAATTAAGTAAATAATTGAATAAATTAATAAATAAAGAAACAAACAAATCAACAAGTAAATAAATAAGGAAATGAATACATAAATAAACAAATAAATAAATGAATAAACAAACAAACAAACAAATAAATAAATAAATAAATAAATAAATAAATAAATAAATAAATGGTTCCTATCCCAAATTGGCTCATTCTTTCGAATTTAGTAAAAGTCTCTTCAGTGGTACCATGTCAACCTGTACACTGATTTTTAAACAGATTTCTACCATCGATTTTTCTGTCTACTTAATTGCCCCCCCCCTTTTATAATTTTGCGAGTTGCAAGAAAAGAGTTCTCTTCAGTGGGTAAGAAATCTAATTCTTGCACTCAGCTAAAGATTTGAATATCCTGAAAAGCTGTTTAATTATGCAGATTTCTTTTGCATGTTGTTGGGCATCATTAAAGCTTTCTAAAGAGTCTCTGTTCGTTGGCGTTAAGTTGAGAGGTTCATGAGATATTAAAAGTTTTAAATGGCGAGTGTGTGAAAATTACAAGTGATTTTGATTAACAAGACCTCCCCATTCGAAGTAGGCACAAAAACAGTAAACAAGCATAGATAACGCGAAAGTCTGAGACCGCGATGATCGAGTTGGCCCCCTAAGTGTACTGAAATGCAAGACGTAAATCAAAAACAGTAGAATAGCGTTTTGAATTCTCTATTTGAATTGAAGAAACTGAGCATACCTCCTGCATGTGTTTAGAAGTATCAGTTCGCCAGCGTAAAAGTCTAAAAGCTTTATGTAGGCCTATGGTTATACTTTTCTTTTAGATATAAATTTGCGATCCGACATTGTAAACTTACACTGAAATGTGTTCGGTCCATACATATTGAGCACGGAGGATTAACTTAATAGCTACTGAGCTGGTGGGAGTGTGGGACTTAGAGCTATAAATCACGAACTGCAGCATGTTTATGAAGTGTGTGTTTAAAATTTAATAACTTTTCTTACACACACAATGTGAAGGTATCTGAGATGACGTTTACAGTTTCCCGTCTTTAAGCCTACGTATGTAGGAAAAGTTATTAAACTTTGAAATTTAACGTCGCAGGAGATTTTATAAGCAATCTGTAAATCGAGTTTATTGGAGTTTATTTAAGTGAAGACTATCATGACGAGATGCAGTGTCATACAAACACCCAGTAAAACTTCTCAATTAAATTTAAAATATTCAGATTTATTTCTAGTTATATTGTCTCGTAGATTTAAGTTATCTTTATTTCATATTCATCTTCCCTGTTCAAGAGAAGGAAAGAACGTATGAAAAAGAGAATGAGGAAAATGAAATATGGAAGAAGACAGAATGAGAGTAAGATTAAGCCCACTGAAAAAGTTCCGAGATTTTGATTCATATACGTTTAGGAGAAATGACAGATGGTGGAGAAATATAAAAATAAAGGACATAAACGAAAAGGAAACACAGAAATAAAAGAAGTATAAATAGCAAAAGGAGAAAGAAAGTATACAGAGAAATAAAAATGTATACTCAGGCTAATAAAAGAGGAAGTAGAAGGAAATGAAGAAAAGAAGAGATAAACTGAATTAAATCAACAAGTAAACGGAATTTTTAAATTGGTTAATTTGGATGAACATCAACTGAGCGCGAAAGGATTAAAACTGCATCAGTTGAGCGCGGGGTCAGTTTTGGATATACATCAGTTGAGCGCGGTGGTCAGTTTTGGGTATACTGTACATCAGTTGAGCGCGGTAGTCAGTTTTGGGTATACATCAGTTGAGCGCGGTAGTCAGTTTTGGGTATACTGTACATCAGTTGAGCGCGGTAGTCAGTTTTGGGTATACTGTACATCAGTTGAGCGCGGTAGTCAGTTTTGGGTATACTGTACATCAGTTGAGCGCGGTAGTCAGTTTTGGGTATACATCAGTTGAGCGCGGTAGTCAGTTTTGGGTATACATCAGTTGAGCGCGGTAGTCAGTTTTGGGTATACATCAGTTGAGCGCGGTAGTCAGTTTTTGATATACATCAGTTGAGCGCGGTGGTCAGTTTTGGGTATACTGTACATCAGTTGAGCGCGGTAGTCAGTTTTGGGTATACATCAGTTGAGCGCGGTAGTCAGTTTTGGGTATACATCAGTTGAGCGCGGTAGTCAGTTTTGGGTATACATCAGTTGAGCGCGGTGGTCAGTTTTGGATATACATCAGTTGAGCGCGGGGTCAGTTTTGGGTATACGTCAGTTGAGCGGGGGGTCAGTTCTGGTTTACATCAGTTGAGCGGGAGGTCAGTTTTGGATATACATCAGTTGAGCGCGGGATAAGTTTTGGGTATACATCAGTTAAGTGCGGGGTCAGTTTTGGGTATACGTCAGTTGAGCGGGGGGTCAGTTCTGGTTTACATTAGTTGAGCGCGGTGGTCAGTTTTGGATTACATCAGTTGAGCGCGGGATAAGTTTTGGGTGTACATCAGTTAAGCGCGGGGTCAGTTTTGGGTATACGTCAGTTGAGCGGGGGTCAGTTCTGGTTTACATCAGTTGAGCGGGAGGTCAGTTTTGGATATACATCAGTTGAGCGCGGGATAAGTTTTGGGTATACATCAGTTAAGCGCGGGGTCAGTTTTGGGTATACGTCAGTTGAGCGGGGGGTCAGTTCTGGTTTACATTAGTTGAGCGCGGTGGTCAGTTTTGGATATACATCAGTTGAGCGCGGGATAAGTTTTGGGTATACATCAGTTAAGCGCGGGGTCAGTTTTGGGTATACGTCAGTTGAGCGGGGGGTCAGTTCTGGTTTACATCAGTTGAGCGGGAGGTCAGTTTTGGATATACATCAGTTGAGCGCGGGATAAGTTTTGGGTATACATCAGTTAAGCGCGGGGTCAGTTTTGGGTATACGTCAGTTGAGCGGGGGGTCAGTTCTGGTTTACATTAGTTGAGCGCGGTGGTCAGTTTTGGATATACATCAGTTGAGCGCGGGATAAGTTTTGGGTGTACATCAGTTAAGCGCGGGGTCAGTTTTGGGTATACGTCAGTTGAGCGGGGGGTCAGTTCTGGTTTACATCAGTTGAGCGGGAGGTCAGTTTTCCATAGGCTTACTGATGACACGTAGCGTGAGAAAATTCGTGTGCAGTTTAAGTCAGTCTTGGTGAAGAAAAATTCAGTCCTTAAGGCTTTGTAATAAATATAAAGATAACAATACTGACAACGATAAATGGTTGCACTGGGTATTCGGTCTTTCATTTCTTCCTTCAAAATAAGTCGGAGATGCATTTGTTGAAGATTTAGTTAGCAACCAACCTGTTAATGAATGTATCACAGCCTTTGCTGCTTATTTGGTATGAAATTTCATAAGACCGGATTCGTAATTTCCCTCTGAAATATGGGCTTCCGATACTGTTACATCAGCCAGAACTAACAACGCATGTGAGGCGTTCCTCAAAGCTTTCTGTACGAATTTTAATAGTGCACATACTCATATACAAGTTGCAGTGTCCAGTCGATCGGTCCTAGTGAAATGGAGGAGTACACTAGAGCGGAATAAGCAGACCTGATTTTCGAATACGGATGAGCCAATGGGAACAGTAGACAAGCTCACAGATTGTATCGGGCAAGTACCCACGTAGGAGACATCCAGCCCATACCATTTTCCCACGACTGTTCCAAAAGTTAAGGGAAGGAGGGCACGTGGTGCCAAATTACAATTCCATTTCCACACAAATATTTTTGCTTATAACTTTCGACTCAGTCATTTCCGGACCATGGTTCCTGATCTCAAATTGATACATGTACCCTTCGCCATCATCCCTGAAAGTTTGTAACACCAATTCGGAAACACTCTGTATATTTGTTTCTTCAAGTCATTATTGAGACACAAACTAGCATATACATTAAAATGAATGACAACGAAAATACTGTTAGAGCCAGTCCTACATTTAAAAAGAGGAAACAGTATGTAGAATTACTTTGTAGATACGGACGCGGAAATATTATGCTACTAGAATTGGTTTCCTACAGAGAGTGGCGTAGAAATTAAACAATATATTACTGGGACTGGAACAAATATTTTAAACTCTCGCAAGTACGTACCAAGTTATCGGTACTAGTATTTTTACGAGAGCAGCATTTTTAACCATACCTGTCAGTGTACAGAGAGTCCTACGTCTCTAAAAATGACCGTCGCACTCAAATGATGCATTTAGTTCAGGTAAAATTTTCTCTTGCGCTCAACTGATGAACTCCCAGTTATTTTACGAGGCTTTATCAACTGCTATGGTTATTTAGCGCCTGAGTGAGATTAAGATGATAATAATAAGTGAGTGAGTTTAGGGTCCAACGCCGAAAGTTACCCGACATTTGCTCTTAATGGGTTGAGGGAAAACCCTGGGAAAAAACCTCTATCAGATAGCTTTTCCCAATCAGGATTTGAACCCGTGCCCCTCGTTTCACGGTAAGGAATGCTAACCGTTAGTTACTCCACAGCGGTGGACGAAAACAGATTTAAATGAAAGAGGAGAAGAGAAATAAAAGAGGAGGTAGTCGAAGAGAAATAAAAGAGGAGTTAGTCGAAGAGAAATAAAAGAGGAGGTAGTCGAAGAGAAATAAAAGAGGAGTTAGTCGAAGAGAAATAAAAGAGGAGTTAGTCGAAGAGAAATAAAAGAGGAGTTAGTCGAAGAGAAATAAAAGAGGAGGTAGTCGAAGAGAAATAAAAGAGGAGTTAGTCGAAGAGAAATAAAAGAGGAGTTAGTCGAAGAGAAATAAAAGAGGAGGTAGTCGAAGAGAAATAAAAGAGGAGGTAGTCGAAGAGAAATAAAAGAGGAGGTAGTCGAAGAGAAATAAAAGAGGAGTTAGTCGAAGAGAAATAAAAGAGGAGTTAGTCGAAGAGAAATAAAAGAGGAGGTAGTCGAAGAGAAATAAAAGAGGAGTTAGTCAAAGAGAAATAAAAGAGGAGTTAGTCGAAGAGAAATAAAAGAGGAGGTAGTCGAAGAGAAATAAAAGAGGAGGTAGTCGAAGAGAAATAAAAGAGGAGTTAGTCGAAGAGAAATAAAAGAGGAGGTATCGACGAGAAATAAAAGAGGAGATAGTCGAAGAGAAAAGAGGAGTTACTCGAAGAGAAGTAAAAGAGGAGGTAGTCAAAGAGAAATAAAAGAGGAGTTAGTCGAAGAGAAATAAAAGAGGAGTTGGTCGAAGAAAAATAAAAGAGCAGGTAGTCGAAGAGAAATAAAAGAGGAGGTAGTCAAAGAGAAATAAAAGAGGAGTTATTCGAAGAGAAATTAAAGAGGAGTTAGTCGAAGAGAAATAAAAGAGGAGGTAGTCGAAGAGAAATAAAAGAGGAGGTAGTCGAAGAGAAATAAAAGAGGAGGTAGTCGAAGAGAAATAAAATAGGAGTTAGTCGAAGAGAAATAAAAGAGGAGATAGTCGAAGAGAAATAAAAGAGGAGGTAGTCGAAGAGAAATAAAAGAGGAGTTAGTCGAAGAGAAATAAAAGAGGAGGTAGTCGAAGAGAAATAAAAGAGGAGGTAGACAGATTAATAAAAGAAGAGATAAACATATGAATAAAAGAAGAGATAGACGGAGATAAATAAAAGAGGAGGTGAAAGTGAAATTGAAGAGAAGCGAGGAGAGAAATGAAATAGAAGCGAGTAAAATAAAAGAGAAACGTGACTATAAATAAAAGGAGGTAAAAAGGAAGTAGAAGAATAAAAGTGGGAATTGGCGAAAGAATGCTAGAAAGAAATGAATTTGGAAGGAAACGTGGAAAAAAGAAAAGAAAAGGTAGGAAATCTAAAGACAGAAGGGAAGATAGAATTAAACAGAAAGTGGGAGGAATAAGAACAAAATGTAAGAAAGGGTAAAATGATGGAAAGAAAGGGGAGGAATAAGGAAAGAGCAAATAAATCAAGAAGTAAAGTAAACATTAAATGTGGAAAGCAAACAGGAGTTTATGATAGGAAGCAAAGAATAAGAGAAAGCATGAATTGAAGAAGATAAGTATAATATAAAGAATGTAAAGAATGAGAATATGAGAAACAGAACTTCAGGTGGAAAACAGAGGCTTGCAGAGGGAATCTGTATTTATGTGTTATCCTTTCACTCGATTTGATGTCCAGATGAAGGTAAAACTATTTTTAAGGCGTAACCATCACGAGGGGAAACTACTTGTTCGAAAGTACTGCAAAGGCCTCAATAACTTAAGCACCTCCTTTACAAGCGATATGACTCGATTAGCGTGCCAGTGAGCGCCGTATCCCACTTCCCTCACTGTTGACTCCCACAATGTTTATGCAGCCAATTACAATCACGTATACACCTCTTTTTTTGTTATAAATGAACCTGGTACCTGTTTTAGACCCTATTATATCTGAGAAATTATCTCAGTTTCTGATCAAGTCATAAATCATACGAAATTGACTGATGATATGACAATTGTTGGTTTAGTGTGGCGGAGCGAAGTGTCTTCAGCAATTGCACCAACAAATGAAGCTGAAGACCAAAAAAAAAAAAAAAAAAAAAGATAACTTTTTCATCTCTTATCTGATGTTTCAAGTCCAACTGACAGTCAAATTATTAGTAAAGCATCGGGCGAGGCTACAATCTAAACTATGTGTTCTAAGTTAGTCTTACTGTGTTTGGTATTAGTTCTACCCTAGATCATATATGTAACAGATAACTCCTCGCTACGTTAAAATCGGCAGCACTTTGAAGAGAACAACCGCCAGGATCGCCACCCGTCCGCCGTAAACGAACACGAGATGGCAGCACAGTCGCTAATGTAATTCAAATGGGTATTATGACGTGACTCCTTATGTAACAACTAGATGACAGCGTAGTAAACCTGACAAAAGTTGTTAACCTCAAAGCCTATAACCCCGACATATCTGTTACATATATGATCTAGGGTTCTACACAGCCAGAGCTTCTATTTGTGTTCGGCTCGTAGTAAGGAAATAATACATTCACGGAAGCACGTACAAAGTGACACATATGGTCATTTGTAAACATGTTTCTTTCGTGACGTATTACCCGTGTCATGGAAATAAGTTACGTATATCTAATGTGAGCAGCAACAGAGATAGCAGTAGAAAAAACATTGTATGATACACATTCGTACAGTTATTTTTTGTCTTCGTCTTGTTCACAAACTTTACACTCGTACCAAAAAGAGAACCTTTACGAACTTGTACCATACCTATAATGCTACTCCTGATGCTGTTTCCTGTAACCAGTAATGCATACTATTTTCAAGAAACCAGACAAACATGATAGATGTAAGGCAAATATCAGGTAATCCTATGGTGAAGTTTCGGGATCCTCTCTCCAAAATAACATTTTATTATCAACAATTCTATCCATTAGACCAGTCGTGCTCACAGAGGGCAACCTGCACACAGTGCATATACGTGGAGCTAGGACAAGGCGAAATGCATTACGCTGTGATGACGTAACAGCGCGCTAGCTCGAGTTTCTCCCCAGCTGATGGACCTTTCTTGGCTTGTAGACTTGGCTTTCCTGACAGATGTGACAAATCATTTAAGTGACCTAAATATTTTCTTCTGGTCCGTATTTTTATGATCACATATCACCGTCCTTCGCAAGTATTTCGTGGCTCGGACTTAAAGAACGCAGAACTTTACACTCTTTGTCTTTACTCTTTCGAATTCTGCACACCTCAACACCAAATTACCTTTCGTCTCGTTTCTCTTATCTATACTCTAACCACGACGAAAATACCAGATCACTTATCTGTGGCACGCTAAGTATACCTCTTCATAGAACATCTTGTTATTCATCATCTTTTACAGTATCCACCTCGCGACAATGGAATTCCTTGTCACAAAGTATTAGGGGCTGCGAGACAATAAACATCTTTAAAAACAGCTTAAAAGATAACCTTATTAGCATTTCACTCAAATCTTACTGATTTAAACTATCACTGACTACATCGTTACTTCTTTCTTTAGATATCATCCTGATAGTGCTGTATTTTCAAAATTGTCTCATAATAATCTCTTTCTATTATCTAATATCATTTGAAATATATTAACATTCTATGTAATTTAGCTTAATTCTGCTACACAGTTTATTTCAGTGTTTAATTAATAGTTCATAGTATTTTGTTGTTTAATTCGTAAATAACTCTTGTATACATGTAACTCTCATCTAAATCAAATTGTTGAATTCTTTGTAAGTTCATACATATGTATATATACTTTTTGCTGGTTGAGTGGAAGAGAAGGCCTTACATCCTTAACTCTGCCAGCTAAAATAAATCATTATTATTATTATTATTATTATTATTATTATTATTATTATTACATCTAAAATTGACGGTTGATTATAAAGTTTGTATGGATGACTGCAGCAGCGCAAAACAAACATATATGAACACCTTTAACAACAGAAGGCCACTGGGAAGACCTCGAAGTAGATGGAAAGATGAAATTCTGAAGGAATGCAAGGAATTAACAACTGGGAGGAACTAGCAAGAGACAGAACAGAGTGGAAGCATTTTGTGGAATCGACATGCTCCTTAAAGTCCTTTGATTAATTGATTGATTGATTGAAATATTTCCTTGCAAGGTAAAGATATTCTGATTATTGATTTGTTCAATAAAATTAAAGCATTTCGAATTAAACTTAATTTGTGGACCAACAAATGCAAGAAAGCAATTTGCCTCATTTTCCAAACCTAAGTAAATTTGTGTCTAACGTTACGGATTCACAATATATTGCATTTGTGGGAGTCTTTGACTAACTTAGATAAGGCATTTGAGGAACGATTCAGTGAAATAGAATTCCTGCAGTTGGATTTTCAAATATCCATGTTCCCATTTTCCGTTGATATATCCACAGTTCCCTCCACGCTTCAAATGTGATACATTTTTGAACTCCTCTTAACGTGTGTAATCAATGTAACATGATTAAAGTATGTAGTGCTATTTGAAAAATTGACGACATCACGTGTATCTTGTACCATAATGTAGTTACATGCACCAAATCTCCACACTCATGTTAACTCCTCGTTCTAACATAACGCTCAAAAACAAAAATTCTAATACCTATACAAACAAAAAAGTTGTAATAGTGCACAAGATAAATGGAACATACTGTATTTTTGTAGTAGCACAAAATTCCCTTTTTATACTTGGAATAGTTCGAAAATTATACATAATAGCCTATATGAAATGGAAAACATCAAAATATCAGGTACACATGTTGTTCATTTTGAGGACAGTAGCCTAGCCTATATTTTATTTTTCACAACAAATCCGTGGCATGTTCAGAGGACTATCACTCACGCAGACAGGAATAGGAATAAGAAGAAATCCTCGCGATTGACTCCCTTTGAACTATATACATTCATAATTTTGTTTTCTTATTCTTTTAATTTCGAGGCGCATATTCAGTATTCATGTTAAGTAGAAAGAAATACTCTAAATCAAAGTGATTGATTTCTGGTACCCACATTCCGAGAAACGCCAGTCAGTGTACATTAAATAGATTACTCCATCACATTCACGGCATTCTGAATATAGACGAAATCGATATATCATTAAGGATCGATCAACAGTCGACACGTCAAATAAATCAAAACGTTATGCGGCCCGAACTACAGAGGTATTATCATTACCAACCTTGACTGCTGAAGTCGTGCTCCACGAACCCTTGAGAGCTGCTGTAGGTCATGTGGTCTTTGGTTCACACACAGAATGTCTCCGATGCAGTTGGTAAGACTTTGCAAATCGTGCAAGAAATTTGAATCGTATTCGAAGCAAAATATGAATATAAGAGAAGAACTAAATGTGAATGAAACAGAGGATGGTAGAATACGGAATGGAAGGTAATGCAAACGTTCTCAAACGTGAGAGAAAGGAATCAGGGACAAAGAATTGAAAAATAATGGAAATGAATGACACTGATTGTAATGAAACAGGATTAAGTGGAATAGAATGGATTGTGATAGAACAGTCTGGAGAGGGGTAGTATGGGTAGGGAGTAGACAGGACAAGAACGGTAAAGAGCGCGTGCACCGACTATTCTGATCTGTGGCGTAGCAGAATGGACTGCAACGGAGTGGAATAGACTGACAAGGAAGGGACTGTAGTGAAATGGAGTAGACTGAAAGAAATCGATATTAACAGGAATGAAATCGGATGGAATGGTTTGGAATGAAATCGAACCGAAGGGAGCGTATCGAAAGGAATGAAGCGTATTGTAATGGAACCGAACGAAATGTACGTTTCGTAATGGAATTAAACAGCAGAGTTAATTCAAATCGTACCGGAGGGAGTGAAATTAAATCGAATGAAATGACGCGCATGAAATTGAACAAAATAGAGCGGAATGAAATCAAACGAAATACAGCCAAATGAAATCAAATGGATTAGAGTGGAATTAAATCAAATAGAATAGAATGGAATTAAATCAAACGGAATAGAGTGAAATGAAATCAAACGGAATAGGGAGGAATGAAATCAAACGGAATAGAGCGGAATGAAATCAAACTGAATAGAGTGGGATGAAATCAAACTGAATAGAGCGGGATGAAATCAAACTGAATAGAGCGGAATGAAATCAAACTGAATAGAGCGGGATGAAATCAAACTGAATAGAGCGGGATGAAATCAAACGGAACAGAGAGGAATGAAATCAAACAGAATAGAACGGAATGAAATCGGACAGAATAGGGAGGAATGAAATCAAACGGAACAGATTGGAATTAAATAAAACAGAATACAGTGAAATGAAATCAAACGGAATAGAACAAATTAAATCGAACGGAATAGGGAGGAATACAATCCAACGGAATAGAACGGAATGAAATCAAACGGAATAGAGCGGAATGAAATCGGACAGAATAGGGAGGAATGAAATCAAACGGAATAGAGGGAAATAAAATCAAACGGAATAGAGCGAAATGAAATCAAATGGAATAGAGCGGAATGAAATCAAACGGAATAGAGCGGAATGAAATCAAACGGAATAGAAGGGAATGAAATCGGACGGAATAGGGAGGAATAAAATCAAACGGAATAGAGCGAAATGAAATCAAACGGAATAGAGCGAAATGAAATCAAACGGAATAGAACGGAATGAAATCAAACATAACAGGGAGGAATGAAATCAAACGGAATAGAGCGGAATGAAATCAAACGGAATAGAACGGAATGAAATCAAACGGAATAGGGCGGAATGAAGTCAAACGGAATAGAGATGAATGAAATCAAACGGAATAGAACTGAATTAAATCAAACATAACAGGGAGGAATAAAATCAAACGGAATAGAGCGGAATGAAATCAAAGGGAATAGGGCGGAATGAAGTCAAACGGAATAGAGAGGAATAAATCAAACGGAATAGAACGGAATGAACTCAAACATAACAGGGAGGAATGAAATCAAACGGAATAGAGCGGAATGAAATCAAACGGAATAGGGCGGAATGAAGTCAAACTGAATAGAGAGGAGTGAAATCAAACGGAATAGGGCGGAATGAAGTCAAACGGAATAGAGAGGAATGAAATCAAACGTAATAGGGCGGAATGAAGTCAAACGGAATAGAGAGGAATGAAATCAAACGGAATAGAACGGAATGAAATCAAACATAACAGGGAGGAATGAAATCAAACTGAATAGAGCGGAATTAAATCAAACGGAATAGGGCGGAATGAAAATCAAACGGAACATGGAGGAACGAAATTAAATGGAATAGAACGGAATGAAATCGAAGGGAATGGGGAGGAATTAAATGGAACGGAATGGAGCATACCGTAATGGAATCGAACGGAATGGAGTGTGCCGTAATAGAAGAAAATGGAATGGAGCGTGCCATAATGGAGTAGAACATAATGGAGCGTACCGCAATTGAACCGAACGGAATGGAGCATACCAAAATTGAATCGAACGGAATGGAATGTACCAAAATTGAACCGAACGGAATGGAGGGTACCATAACTGAACCCATCGGAATGGAGTGTACCATAATGGAATCGAACTGAATAGAGCTGATTCCAATGGTACCAAATGAAGTGAAGTAGAATAGAACGGATTAGAGCGGAATGAAATCGAACAATGAAATCGAACGAAATGGAGCGCAATAAAATCGAACGAAATGGAGCGCAACAAAATCGAACGGAATAGGCAGGAATAATATCGAACGGAATAGGAGGAAAGATATCGAACATAATACTGGGGAATGAAATCTAACGAAATATTTGGGAATTAAATCGTACGGAATTAGGAAAAGTGAAATCGAACTAATTAAAGTGAAATGAAATCAAATTGAATGGAGCGGATTTGAACAAACACCCGAGCGCAGTGACGTAAGTTAGTAAGAGTCCCTTCCGTTACTCCGAAACAATGTCTGGCTTTTTCAGTTCTCCATTATTGCTAGAATTTAGAAGTCTCCGCTAGATGTTGCACATGCCAAAGAACACGTGTCTTCCTATCTGTTGAGTGTAATGTAATCTGCTTGTAAGTGAATAAGTGGCGAAAGTTACCTAATAACTAAATAAGCAAACCAGCTTAAACTGTATATAAACGGTTACTATGGAAATACATAATGTCATTGGGCGAGTCGATGTAACAGAGGGGAATCAATTGGAAGCGTAAGAGTTCATTATTTATGTATTTAATTAGTTTTATTTTGTCATGAACAAAAGAGAGTCTAGAGCAACGTAGGCTATATACCTGAGTATCGCAAATATATAAATCAATAATAATTTAAGAAATAAATACAAAACATTAAAAGTATTCACGCAATGATTTTGATTCAGTGGAACCTGTCTCCTAAGTGTTTCGAAGTCCGGTTTCTAAAAGTGAAATTTGTAGATTCGAGAAATTTATACAGGACGACTACTGAAGTTAGGCCCTCCCTACTCTTCTACGAAAAGAGACGACGTAGGCCAGGAGCAGAGAAAAAAATATGCATTCGGAATACACTGGAACCAATTGGATGGGCACATCATGAGAGTTAAAAATTAAATAAACATTATGGTTTAGAAGAAGGTCTCACTTCTACCAGCCGGCAGGTGTTCCAACACCCATTATCCACGTAACTTGTTAGAAGAGGGCAAGGCAAATCAATCTGTTTAAAATTGCCCCTAATTCTGTATCAGAAAGGGAGGATGTAGCACTAACCATGTGAATACACAAATAACGAGGAACAATTTCACAAATGATCCCATTTCAAGTCATATAAATCAGAAAATAAATGGTCTATATTTACATTAAAAATCTAATGTAAAACCCATATCTGGAATTCATGAATATGTAAAGTAGAACAGCTACAAATGAGTACCAAGTTAATATTATGTACCAATTTAAGTGTAAACTTACATATTCTTTATTCATTTATTTATCTTGTAGCATTACACATTCATTTATTCATTTTTATTAAAAGGTCCTCTGCTCATCTATCAATATATCCGTCTACAGGAATTTGTTATGCATGTGTCTAAACCTGGAGACAAAAACATGTGGACTGGTGTCAGTGATAATCAATGTCACATGACATTGTCTTTTTACTCTTTCAAGAAGCGAAAGTGTGGAGTATAGAAACCTATTTCCAAATCCAGAGCAACAACAATTTAACTCCATATTTTATTATAAGTCATACAGGGTGCCTTAATTGATTCCACTATTTATCAAAGTACGGAATCCAGTCGACAACAGTTTGTTAAAACTGCATCAGGGAACACTTTTGCATGAATGGTGTGTTTACTGTTACTCAGTTTATAGAAAAAAAAAACAAGAATTTCATCTTCCGACATGCATTGCCTTTATACAGGGTGAAAAGTAATTAAACCAACAAACTCCAGGAGGTTGTATGGGATACCAAAACAAACGGTTGTCTAATATCATTTTTTTTCAGAGACTTTATTAAATCAGCAGAGGAAGTAAATGTTCTTCTTAAATTCATAACTACTCTACAAATTCATATTTTGTGCGAGATCGTGCGTATTTGCTTGCTTTCCGCACAAAACCATACGCCGTAAGTGTGAAATACCACATTCAGTATTCCCAACGTAACACACACAACATTTTCCCTCTTCTTACCGCTTAAGCGCCATATTGATTTTACTGCTTTAGGCTTTTAACATATTATTTTTAGAGACGTTTAACATAGTAATAATTATAAATTGGAAACTTACCACTGCAATTTCACCTAAATTGCACTGTTAATTATTGTTTTTAAATATTTGCAAAAATTAAGTAAACTCTACAAACCACAAAAGTTACTGCATTTGTAATGCAAGTAACATTAAGGAAGCCGTGAAAAAATCAATAAGATTCCAGATGCCGATGTTTTTACTGCAATATGTTATATAAATAATATTGTTAAAATATTAAAATGAACAATAAATCATTACATAACCTTACCGTTTGTTTTAAGTTCGCATTTATATACTGGGGGGGGGGGAGACAGACGTATATCACGGCCTGCTGGAATATAGTAAACACAGAAAACATTTTATAGCAACAATGTTGAAGATAGATATTTTAGTTTTTAAAAGTTGCCGTCATTGAACAGAAACCAAGATGGAGATTTCATTGCAACTAATTAGAAATTCCTCTTTCAGGTATGTAATAAACGATCTTCGCACAAAACAATGTACGATACACGAGCGGTATGTTTGTTTTCATGTTCGAGGAAAAGATTGAAAAAGCGAAACGTAGTTGAGCTTTTTTAATTTCCGAGAACATGAAAACAAACATACCGTTCTTGTAACGCATATTACTATTGTTGTACGTCTTCACCCAGTGCAGTGCTTTATGAAACCGGTAGAGGACGTGTTCGTTCTTCAGTACATGACTACTCTACAAATTCACATCGTTTACGTGACTACTTGAATAATTTCCAGGGAAGTGGATTGGCAGGGGCGGTCGTGTACATTGGCTTCCTCAATCTCATAATTTGACCCCGCTGGCTTTTTTGTGTGGGGACAGAATCGTAATCTTGTTTATGCAACCCAAAATTGTACGGAGTTACGCAATAATATACCAACCGACAATTTAAAAAAAAAAGAGAGATATTTGCACAAATCTGTTGATGGCAGGCTAATTAAACTCGAAAAAAAAATCAAGAATGCGATGTCTGAATTCTGCTGCTATTTATAAGCAAAAATTCGTTTATTGCATAAAATTCATTTATTTATTTTGCTTTGAAATATTAATTCAACTCCTGGTCTCTTAATAAAAATCAGTTAGCCTTTATTGGTATTATTTGTGCTATTTTTTGTAATAGTATGAATGTTATAATACTTCGTGCATAAAATATTTTATAAAAAACATTTATTTCAATGGCAAACATCTCGAAACAGGTTTTTGGCGCTTGGCCTCTTATTGCGTAACTCCGTCCAATTGAATGAGAAGATGATCTGGTGGCCCGGATATTTGCTGTAGTAGGGGAAATAAACGATAATCATGAAGTCTTTGATCGCGTTAAACAATCCATGTCCCGTCGATGTAACCTTTGTGTACAGGCCAATGGAAGTATTTTGAACATCTTTTGCTGTGATTTTGGTGTGTAAAAGTTTTATAAGAGACTCAAGCAATAAAGCATAACAATGGTTTGTGTTACATTAAGATTGGTATCCTCACGAAATAGTGTCTCAGTGCACAATACATTAGAGAAAAGCCTTTGCTTTGGTGTCCCATACAGTCTCTCGGAGTTTGTCAGTTTAATTATTTTTCACTCAACATTACCCGATTTAACTATGTTATTTCATGTATCCATGCTGCACACAACATGCTCTTCAAGACTTCCATTTAATGTATGCTTTATGGCATTTTTAATATTTGGACTTTCTATGATAATCACTTAAAACCAATATTGAACCACAGTTTTGCACGCTTTCAAGTGATTATTAGTCCAATATTTTGTATTTGTATTTTTTTTAGTATGTTATTCTACGACGCTTTGTCAACATCTTAGGTTATTTAGCGTCTGAATGAGATGAAAGTGATAGTGCCGGTGAAATGAATCCGGAGTCCAGCACCGAAAGTTACCCAGCATTTGCTCATATCTGATTGAGGAAAAACCCGGAAAAACCTCAACCAGGTAACTTGCCCCGACCGGGAAACGAACCCGGGCCACCTGGTTTCACAGCCAGACGTGCTAACCTTTACTCCACAGGTGTGGACCAATATTTTGTGTTTGTACAGTTATTTCATACAATACTGTTCTTAACTCATCATCTTCACATTTACATATACTATGCAATTTATCAAATCTTACTGTTTCTCCACATCATTCTTGTCTTTATGCTCACAGTATCACTATGATATATTTTTAGACCTGATGATGTCATTAATTGGTGAAAGCGCTTGTCACGTTTTAATTGTATAAATGACCTAATGCTGCATCAGTTAAATTTTTAGGTTTGATTGTTGATGAACATTTAACATGGGATAAGCATATTTTGACTCTCTGTGAGAAAATTGCTCCAATGTCTGGTATTTTGAAAAGGCTTAAAAGATCTTTGCCTATATCTTGTCTCTTGAATGTATATTATGTTTTTATCCATTCTCACTTAATGTATATGTCATTTATTTGGGGACATAATAAGAAAACTGCTTTGAGATCTTTACAAATTATTCAAAATAGAGCTTTAAGAAATTTACTGGGTTTTCATTATTTGGCTCCAGTTAAATATCTATATCAATTTTCTTTCGTTCTACCAGTTAAATCTATTATCAAATTAGCTGCTGCCATTTTCATGTACAAAGTTATTAACAATTTAATGCATAGTAATATTACATTTCAGTTTAATAAAAATAGGCCTATGCATACTTATTTAACAAGACAAAAAGACAATATATTTTTTTCTCAGCATAGCTCAGTAACTTATGGAACGAAAGGACTTAACCATTTTCAACAACTTTTAACCAACTTCCTTTAGAATATATAGAATTTTACCAAATTGCCGGTGTTTTAAGAATTGTTTCAAAATACGTTTTTGGGAAGATTATTTATTTTAATTCTCAGTTGATTTATTTATTTCATGATTTCAAACTTTTTCTTCTTTCTGCCCAAAACTTTATGTCATCTTATTACTTGTCCTTATTTTGCTTTCTTTCTTTAATCAATTCTTGTGTTATCGTTTGTTTTCACAGACTGTAGTTTCATGACGTTTTCAATTACATAGTATAACATTATGTATGTGTTCTTGTATAGCCCCTACATATGAGTTATACCCGTTGGGGCATACTCAATAAAATATATATATATATATATATATATATATATATATATGTATTTGTATCATTCTTTATATTAAATAAGACAGTTATTTGAAGGATTTTAACACTTATTTTGTTTATTTTCAGTGTTAATGCAACTTTTTTTTCTGAGTGGGAAAGTCAACAGACATAATGTGAGAATATGGGGTACACAAAACCCTCGGGCTTACATGGAGCACACTCGTAACTCCCCGAAACTTAATGTCTTCTGTGCACTTTCCAACTCAAGGTGTACGGCGTCTTCTTTTTTTTCTCGAACCCACCGTATCAGGGCATTCTTATCTGGACATGTTAGAACAGTGGCTGATAATATTTAATGTTATTATTAAAGTCTTGGTAGTATTTTAAAATTTTAATACAGTGTAACTACAAATCATCTTTCCGATTACAAACTTGAATAACTATCGTTAGGAGACACTTAGAAACATTATATTGGTATCAATGGAAAGAGAAACTCAAATATTTTTTGTTATGTTCATGAACCTGTCGCATATTTATTAATTTTGTTGCCAGGAGACGATATAACAGAAAAATGGCTGCAAACGAAGACAGAAGGGCATTTTGTGTGCTAGATTTTCACATATCCCAGTCTGTTGTCATTGTACAACGCAATTTTAGAAGAAAATTTGGTGTTGATCCACCCAGTGGGCCCAGTATCCGTAAGTGGTGCCTAGACATGTTACAATTATGGCTTCTTTCACAACTGGAACAGGACATCGAAGGTCTCATTTTTCAGGAGGATGGGGCACCACCCCATTACCACTTAGATGTCAGAAACGAACTGAATACATGACTTCCAAGGAGATGGATTGGACGTGCTGATCGTGAAGATTTAGAATGTTTGCATTGGCCTCCACGTTCCCCCGACCTCACTCCTTGTGATTTTTTTTCTGTGAGGTTTTATAAAACAACAAGTGTAACAGCCACCATTACCACCTACCATTGAGGATCTTCGTGTCCGCATCACAGAGGCCATTGCACTGGTGAATGATCCAATGATACATCGTGTATGGCAGGAAATTGACTACAGACTTGATGTGTGTCGTGTGACACAAGGAGCTCACATTGAGCACATGCGACTTACTTACGGTTTTGAACCAATTTTTCTCTTTCTGTTTCATATTTCATGTTTTCCAGTGAAAAAATTAAAAAATTGTTGGAGTTTCTGTTTCTGTTGATACCAATTTTATGTTTTCTAATTTTTGCTGATTAATAATAATAATAATAATAATAATAATAATAATAATAATAATAATGATTTATTTTAGCTGGCAGCAGAGTTAAGGCCGTAAGGCTGTGTAGCAGAATTAAGCTAAAATACATAGAATGTTAATATATTTCAAACAATATTAGATAATAGAAAGAGATTATTATGAGACAATTTTGAAAATACAGCACTATCAGGATGATGTCTAAAGAAAGAAGTAACAATGTAGTCAGTGATAGTTTAAATCAGTATGTTTGGAGTGAAATGCTAATAAGGTTATCTTTTAAGACGTTTTTAAAGATGTTTATTGTCTTGCAGCCCCTAATACTTTGTGACAAGGAATTCCATTGACGCGAGGTGGATACTGTAAAAGATGATGAATAACAAGATGTTCTATGAAAAGGTATACTTAGCGTGCCACAGATAAGTGATTTAAGAGTAGCACATGTGATTTAACCGAATGGATAACAAAAAATATTTGAGTTTCTCTTTCCATTGATACCAATATCATGTTTCTAAGTGTCTCCTAACGATAGTTATTCAAGTTTGTAATCGGAAAGATTATTTATAGTAACACTGTATTATATTTGCAGAAATTTAAGGTTATTTTCTGTGATCTTTAGGTCACCAACTTCCGAGGCCTAATGGTTACCGTTCACTACCACAAAATACCGAATTGCTGAGTACCATTATGGTCTCCATGGTAACTAAGTGCAAGACGAAAGAGTGCAACTGTGAGTTCGGCGGTTGTTGTTGTGCGCTCTTAATATGCATCTGAATGAGTAATATTGTGGCAAGGCCCGGGCTGTCTGTCCGTAAGCTGCAGGCTCCAGCTAACAGACTCAATTTGCCCCCTGCGGAGCTCCCAACATGCCGGCGGGCCTCACCTGATTGCTCAATCACTCGCCAGCAACAAACCCACAAACAAACACTAATTATTTTATACGACCTGTCATAATAGTGTTCCTTCCAACACAATTCTGCGAGAGCTTGTGCCCAGAGGGTGGGGCGGGATTACAGTCACAAATGTAACTGTAATTGTAGACGACATTTGCGCTGTTACAATCACCTATCTGCACATTTCTGTATCTCTGTTCGCCAGCTACGTAAGTTATACGCCTTCCACTATGGGAGCAACACACACGAGGATCACTACCTTACAGCATGGACCTACTCAGAAACAATCCGAGTATACTGGGTGTTCATTTCAAAGTGTGTCATGACGTCACTGTTGTGAGTCAGCGATTTGAAGCGAGTTTCAGCTTTTATGTCAGAGAAGTTGCCTATCAATCAAGGTGTTCAATCTGAACTTGAGAACGTGTACGGTATAACTTGAATGTCGTAGCAACAGATGGCTGTCTGTAAAGTCTGTGTGCTACCATAACCTCTTTCGAACTTTGTTTTGCGCGGGCAAGTCGTACGCAGGGTATTTGTTATCATCGATTGCGTACGGCAACATTCCACAACACAAATCAAAATGCTCCGTGTCCATGTTGACAGTCCAAGTTAACAAATACGTAAGTAATCGTCTTAACCCTTTCCCCATATCCCGACAGTAAGAAAAAAACTCACTTCAGTACGTGTTTCCAAACAGTTCACATTCTTGCCACTACTGGCGTTACCCTACGTATCGGTAAGTAATCTTCAAAATTAACGACGTGCTTGCTAGGAAACTTCTCTCGCATTTAGATAATACGCCTCTGCGGAAGTGTAGGAAGATTGAATTCTCTAGGCTCATCGGCTAGCCACATGACGACATACAGCGAGTCATGACACATTTTGAACTGAACACCCAGTATTCCACACCATTCTCCTCCTTTCTTACTTACAAATGGCTTTTAGAGAACCCAGAAGTTCACTGCGTCCCTTACATAAGCCCGTCATCGGTCTCTATCCCGAGCAAGATTAATTCAGTCTCTACCATCATATCCCACCTACCTCAAATCTATCTTAATATTATCCTCCCAATCACGTCTCGGTCTAGTGGCGGTGCGTCAATAACCGCACAAGAGCACGTGAACACCTTGTTTCCATTAATGCACGACTAGTTTTATTATTTAATACCGTATTGACGTAGGGCGATGTATTATATCAGAATCGAGTATTTTAAACTTCCCGCATCTTGCATAAACTTCTTATGTAAACTTGGCAACATGCGTTCACGTACAAAGCCGTGCTCTTTTGAAGAAATTTACAGGAATTTCACGCATGCGTGGGAGAAAATTGTCTTTCGCTAGTCGCTCATGGCTCGTCAGGAGCACAAAGCGTTGAGTGAACAGTGAATCTATCCTACAGATGTCAGGTGCATCGATGCCTATCGTTCACGTGCTATATCTCGAGGAGGAAATTTAATAGTCTGTATTTTAGCCTGTAGTGTCAGCATTTCTCACTGTAGGAACGTTTACTTTGTGTGGATGTATGTACAAGTGCTGTTACGAGAGTGTAGTTTGTGAATTACTATACTTTAGTGTTAGCATAATAGCAGAGTTTGGCTTTCAAACACGTGCTGGCTGAATGTGAGGGTGGCATGCATTTACATATCGTTGTGTTCATTATTTATGAATAATATTTACTGGCATGTATTTATAGTAATCAATCTATGCGAATGGGATTACAGTGCTGGTTTAGGCTATAGTGTATCAGTGTGTTGTGAACCAAAATGTATTACTGAACTCACGCTTTTGTAAATAACTGCACTGTGGTATGTATCAATTATTAACAAACGTAAACAATAAACTCTGCTGAAGCAATTTTGAACAGTAAAGAACTGGGTAAACTGGCTTATCAGGAAAAATTGGAAATAAAAAGACAGGGTTTCATTAATTATCATTATTATTATTATTATATTATTATTATTATATTATTATTATTATTATTATTATTATATCTTTTGAATTTATATACGGTTTTTTCGATAGTGAAACACTGAAATCATTACAATTTCATATTAGGCTAAACGTACGATTTCAAATTCTCTTCGATTGTGTAACACAAAATTGTGAGCACATATAATATTTTATAACGAGCCGCCACTTTATCGGCCTCCCCGAAGGTCTTTCTCCCTTCAGGTCTCCCAACTAACACCTACATTTCTGCATTCATCCATAAGTGTTACATGCTCTGCCTATCTCAAACATCTGGATTTTCTAATTATGTCAGGTGAAGAATACAATGCGTGCTGTTCTGCGTTGTGTAACTTTCTCCATTCTCCTGCAACTTCATCCCTCTTAACCCCAAATTTTTTCCTAAGCACCTTACTCTTGAACACCCTTAACCTCTGTTCCTATATCAAAGTGAAAGTCCAAGTTTTACAACCATTCTCTTCCTTACTGAAAACTATGAAATATTAAATATTATATTTAAAAAACAGGTGACTAAAAGAAGAAACTAAATTTATATTATTTTCAATCATCGTCAATACTAGCGTTGACAATTATTATATGTACTAAAATCCTAAAATGTGCATATATATGCACTTCCGTAAAATGTCGAAATATGCACTTATCTTCCTGAGTCCTGATATAGTTGTTTTATTTTTAAACATTCCATAACATTCGGGGTACACAATAGGCCTCAATATGGCCGACGTGCAAAGAGTCGTCCTAATTTGCCCGTAGCCACTGCGAACTAACCTAACCTATTTACTGTTGACTGAATTGTACAGCTCATGCATTTTGTCAAGACATTCGCGATGTGCAGTACGGGAACAACGTTTCTGTAGAGGGGGTAGGAGTAGGAGGGAAGGTCAGGCGTGTGTCTACCGAGTTCAAGGCAAAGAGTAACCAATTCCCCTATAATTCGTAAGTAGACTCATCCGATCTCGTGCGCAGCTCTATAGGAAGATTGGGGGAGTGTCTTGACAAAATACATGAGCTGATTTTGTATTTAATTGTTTTTAATTTGCAGTTAATACATTTGTTGAAATGTTTAATTTTGTAATTCGAGTTTCTTTTAATTTCTTTCCCCTCCTTTTTTTTTTCTTTGCAAAAGGGGGTGCGCGGCTTATTCGAGGGCGCGGGGTATTCGAGAAATTATGGTATATATTTACATGACGTTAAGCCTATTTGCTTGTTTTTAGATCTATCTAGTCACCAATGGTTTCCTACATATTAATTAACAACCCGTAGGATATCGTAGGATCTTTCATATAAGGATGATTTAAACGCTTGGGGTCGTATTCATAGACATTCTTAGCGCGGGCTTTCGGTGGATGATTGGCGAACTAACGTTTTTTGTATTCATAAACCAGTGTTAACGATATGATATGAATCTCGTACAAATAACCAATCGATAGCCAGGGCTAGTTTAGCACGCTCGTAGCGCGGGCTAGCGAAATGCCTATGAATAGCACCCTTGATGTTATTCACCATCCAAATTCGAAGTGGGAGAAAAATGGACGTCCAATTTCCTTGGAGCCCTGTATCAGGGACTGGATTCTTTTACTTTATGTAAATCTGCCACAGTTTTACGTGCCTACCGAAAAAAGCTACGCTAAGGTTTTTATTGCCTTTATTTGGGATTGAATTCGGATCCAAATTCTAGAATGAACACGGGACCACGGAGAAAAACCCAGAAATTGTTTATTATATGTAAGTAATATTATTTAAAACTAGCCGTAACCGTGCGCTCCGCTGCACCCGTTAGAAATAAATATAAAGTAATAACATTATTAAATTAGGACATTTGATCCAGGGAACATTCGTGTTTGATAGAAGGATAAATCGTTTAATATGTTACTTAATTTAAATTGTATTTAAAATATTAAAATGCGATCATTTTGATCCAGAGACCACTCATTTGATGCAATGACAATCCCTTTAACATGTTTCTTAATTGTTATTGCCAATTATTTTTGGAAAAGCGAAAAATAACAGAAAAATTTTGGCTACAGATTTATTATTATGTTTATATTATATTATATTATATTATATTATATTATATTATATTATGAAAAAGTGTGTTGATAACGGATGTACTCGAATTAGAAAGTTTTTAATTTGTTGTGGGAGCTCTTGAATCTCAGGAGGAACAACTTTTACAACAGCGCAACATAATCTGCTTGGCTCATTACCCAATTTTTTTGCATTGCATTTATTGCATATGTATTTTATGTATTTTAACACGATTCAATTGAACATAGTTAAAATTTGAATTATAAAATAATGGATTGCTAAGCTAACGTACTATTACTGCATACTAAATCAATACACTCTCGTTGGTCGTTAATTCTCTGAGATAAAAATGAATATGTTCACAAACATTATTATAAGAAATACAGGAAATGAATATACAGAATAATCTATCAAGTTTTCTGTGCATAAGAAGCTATTTTAATCTTGCCTGTCCTCAATTCACTCACAAGTTACTGTAATAACATTATAGCATTATGTCCATCCAGAGAAACTACACTTTCCAATGATGTAATAATAATTAATTATACAAATCGGTTAATTTAGCTTCCGATATTACTTCATACAAACACAGAAACATTGTCTGTAGGCTATGTTTCATAGCTTTCGATTCTTGTTTCCAAGGCCCCTTATAGACGTAGTCATTTGTTTTTTATTTCAATACACCACCTTAGATGGCAGTTATTTTAATTTTAAAACTCATTTATCTCATTAAATATCAGTCCTATAAAAATTTTTCAGAGAATAAAACTTATCAGAAATCATTTTTAAAGAAACATTTGTTATGTAACATAGTTCACAAAAATCAATAATAAGCGAGATATTTCGATTTATTTAATTCACGCCCCCTTATAACCGCCCTTTTAAATAACGTATTTTGAATGCCATATAGCCTATAATCTAAGTTACAACGAACTTAATTTATATTCCAATTTTCATCGAAATCGGTTCAGCCATTATTGCGTGAAAAGGTAACAAACATACAGACAGACAGACAGACAGACATACAAACAAAAATTTCAAAAAAGCGATTTTCGGTTTCAGGGTGGTTAATTATATATGTTAGGACCAATTATTTTTGGAAAATCGAAAATTACCAGAAAAATTTCAGCTGCAGATTTATTATTAGTATAGATTCTAAAAAAGTAATTACTACAAACACATAAAAAGTGGCACTAAAACTGATTACAGTGCACTCTGGGAAAGCTTCAGAAGTCTACGTAAAATATTAATAATCTTGGCGTTGGCATGTAACATGTTAAATACGCCACTTTATAAATCAGTTTATAAACACAGAGGGTATCCATAGCAACGCTGCGAACACTGAATGCCAATCAGCGTATGCAAAACAAGGGAACAGCGTTCACACAACATGGAAAAGGTAGTGTACAAATATGGACTGCCATTGATCTACATCATATTGGTGTCTAAATTTTTCATACAAGTTTCATGTTGTAAGTAATAATCGATAGAAGTATCGACTGGGGCTGACGAGGTAATTTTTTCGAGATTAATGACACTGTACCGCCGACTAAGCTGTTTGCACATCAAATTATCAAGTAAATAACACATTAGACCCCGTCTTCCATCACCTGAAGACTTCAACCAGGTTATGTTTACCAGACACACTAATTACAATAACAAATTAAATGGGATATAGGATTCACGGCAGTGGACAAAAGAAGAGGCAATGAGCCACGCGTGGCGAGAGGAATTATCTTGGAAACACCACAGTAACAATTATTTATAGCGCAATGTTTAGTATTTATCTGAAAACACATAATTAAACGTCATCTACTATTAGAATATTTAAATTATCAATGCAAATACTCACTTTTTATGAACTGAATGATTTTAAAAACAGTGAATAATTTCGAGGGAAAAATTGTTCCGGAGCCCGGTATCGAACCCGGGACCTTTGGTTTAACGTACCAACGCTCTACCACTGAGCTACCCGGGAACTCTAACCGACACCGATCCAATTTTTCCCCTCTATATCCACAGACCTCAAAGTGGACTGACAACCGTCAAGCAACCAACTTCGAGTGCACACTAACTCACGGAGTTAGTGTGCATTCGAAGTTGGTTGCTTGACGGTTGTCAGTAACACGGAGTTAGTGTGCACTCGAAGTTGGTTGCTTGACGGTTGTCAGTAACACGGAGTTAGTGTGCACTCGAAGTTGGTTGCTTGACGGTTGTCAGTAACACGGAGTTAGTGTGCACTCGAAGTTGGTTGCTTGACGGTTGTCAGTAACACGGAGTTAGTGTGCACTTGAAGTTGGTTGCTTGACGGTTGTCAGTAACACGGAGTTAGTGTGCACTCGAAGTTGGTTGCATGACGGTTGTCAGTAACACGGAGTTAGTGTGCACTCGAAGTTGGTTGCTTGACGGTTGTCAGTAACACGGAGTTAGTGTGCACTCGAAGTTGGTTGCATGACGGTTGTCAGTAACACGGAGTTAGTGTGCACTCGAAGTTGGTTGCATGACGGTTGTCAGTAACACGGAGTTAGTGTGCACTCGAAGTTGGTTGCTTGACGGTTGTCAGTAACACGGAGTTAGTGTGCACTCGAAGTTGGTTGCTTGACGGTTGTCAGTAACACGGAGTTAGTGTGCACTCGAAGTTGGTTGCTTGACGGTTGTCAGTAACACGGAGTTAGTGTGCACTCGAAGTTGGTTGCTTGACGGTTGTCAGTAACACGGAGTTAGTGTGCACTCGAAGTTGGTTGCTTGACGGTTGTCAGTAACACGGAGTTAGTGTGCACTCGAAGTTGGTTGCATGACGGTTGTCAGTAACACGGAGTTAGTGTGCACTCGAAGTTGGTTGCTTGACGGTTGTCAGTAACACGGAGTTAGTGTGCACTCGAAGTTGGTTGCATGACGGTTGTCAGTAACACGGAGTTAGTGTGCACTCGAAGTTGGTTGCATGACGGTTGTCAGTAACACGGAGTTAGTGTGCACCCGAAGTTGGTTGCTTGACGGTTGTCAGTAACACGGAGTTAGTGTGCACTCGAAGTTGGTTGCTTGACGGTTGTCAGTAACACGGAGTTAGTGTGCACTCGAAGTTGGTTGCTTGACGGTTGTCAGTAACACGGAGTTAGTGTGCACTCGAAGTTGGTTGCTTGACGGTTGTCAGTAACACGGAGTTAGTGTGCACTCGAAGTTGGTTGCATGACGGTTGTCAGTAACACGGAGTTAGTGTGCACTCGAAGTTGGTTGCTTGACGGTTGTCAGTCCACTTTGAGATCTGTGGATATAGAGGGAAAAATTGGATCGGTGTCGGTTAGAGTTCCCGGGTAGCTCAGTGGTAGAGCGTTGGTACGTTAAACCAAAGGTCCCGGGTTCGATACCCGGCTCCGGAACAATTTTTCCCTCGAAATTATTCAAATCAACTTTACAGGGAGTTATACCTGAAATCTTGATTTATTTAAAAACAGTGTTTGTAATTCAGTACCTAGGCCTAGATTTAAAAGAACTCGATAAAAATCTTGAACTAATATTTATTCTATATTTACTTACTTACTGGATTTAAGGGTATATGTACGTGAACGACCACGAATATTATCGGAAAATACAGGCCCTAAATTTCTAAAATTTTATAAGAAAATAAACTCACAATTAGACAAAAATTACAAGGTACCACAACAAGACTTATTAGAACTTAAATGTATGATAAAAGTGTAAAAAAGGGTACTAATAATATTTTTCAAACCAGTTTTATCAATGTATGAGAAAAAATTCTGCAGTTACATCATTTGGTAACCTTAACAAATGTTAGGGTTCCTCTGATATCTTTAATATTTTTCCTGCATGTAATAAACACTTATTTCTGAAAAGTAGACTACTCTCAGACATGTAGGGTTGTTTATTTTAATACAATTAATTTTTTATTTGTTCTATATGTTAAAATTTGCATAATGTTTTGTGACCTAATTCTTCTATTTTCAAAGAAATGGGCATTATTTTAGTCTACCTTTTGCATAAATGCATGTTAAATCAGTGTACAAAATTTCAGAATCCTATCTCTAGTGGTTGTGGAGTTATGAAATAATGTGTGTGAAAATGTTCAAATTTTGAAAAATTTAACTTAAAGCAAAAAGTGAATTCTAAAAAAAATATTATTAGTAACCTTTTTTATACTTTATCAGATATTTAAGTTCTAATAAATCTTCTTGTGGTACTATGTAATTTTTGTCCAATTGTGAGTTCACTTCCTTATAAAATTTTAGAAATTTAGAGCCTGCATTTTCTGATAATATTTGTGGTCGTTCACGTACATTATACCCTTAAGGAACCCGGAGGTTCATTGCCGTCCTCACATAAGCCCGCCATTGGTCCCTATCCTGAGCAAGATAAATCCAGTCTCTACCATCATATCCCACATCCCTCAAATCCATTTTACTCGTAGTATTATCTTCCCATCTACGTCTCGGCCTCCGGAAAGGTCGTTTTCCCTCCGGCCTCTCAACTAACACCTTACATGAATTTCTGGATTCGCCCTTACGTGCTACATGCCCTGCCCATCTCAACCGTCAGGATTTAATATTCCTAATTATGTCAGGTGAAGAATACAATGCGTGAAGTTCTGTGTTATGTAACTTTCTCCATTCTCCTGTAACTTCATCCCTCTTAG